>NC_081143.1:10821093-10848593 GCF_958295425.1 Solea solea | reverse complement strand
TGTATGTGCAGACAATCAGGACATTTGCTCATAGTGTGTTTACATTGGCTTCAGGCCATGTCAGAGAGTTGTACTTGAGATAATAACAGCAGCCATTAAAAGCTCATCCAGCCATCAGGACACATCATCCCCTGGGCTGTGAAAGTCGGAGAGGAAAAAAGAATCATGCATGCTATAAACATTTACAACAATTCTGTGGATTCAACTGCACACTATGCACTTTTAACCTTTTCCTCCTCTAACCCTGCCCACCACTCGCAAGAGATTTATTGCAACACAAAAACCTACCACTGGAGAATGTGTGTGTTTGTTTCATATTTGTGGTTGTGTGTCAAGTCTCCCATAAAAGATGCAGGTTTTTAATGTCTTCACAAATCTCTCGTTGAATTGTTTCACGTGAGCGTAAAGGTGTGTATGAGTTGGGCATGTGATTAAAAGTTTTAGATCATTAAAAGGGCTGTCGATGAAAAGCTTTCATTAAAATCAACAGAAAACAGCTAGATTGTCAGTCATCTAACTTAAACTAATAATGGATGAGCAGCAAATGTATGGTCTTTAAATGTATGCTTTTATTTAAAGGGTGACACAGGTTTTGGTTGAACTAAATGCAGGGCCGCTCTCTCTTTTACGTTATGCCTCTATCTGACAGTGATGTTGTGTTCCATTTACATCGGAACTTGGAAATGGGAGTGATGTCACACATGAGTTCACCATGTTCCTGTGGAGAAGTCCAAATAAACCACGGACGCAGATGTATCTTGTATCGAGCCGTTGTTAGCGATACAAGTCATTAATAATGCTCTTCATTGAATGACCTCAGAAATTCTGAGTTACAACTACAAATGTAATGCACCATAAAAGTAGACATTTCCAACGTCCAATCAGGTTCCAGGACTCCACAAAGAGGCAGTCCTCTCTGCTCATGATCTTAGGCTGTGAGTGAATGCCCCGCCCTATTATCAAATGTGTTACATAATTAGGAGGGAGGGGAATAGTGGGATTGGACACTCTGAATTGACTGTAGGTGTAAGTGTGAGGGTGAATGGTTGTTTGTCTCTATATGTGTCCCTGTGATGGACTGACGATCTGTCCAGGGTGTGACCCCGCCTATCGCCCTATGTCAGAGATTGGCACAGCGCCCCCCGCGACCCTCATGTGGAGGATAAAGTGGTAGAAGATGGATGGATGCGTGAATGGAATGGTAACGGCAGCAACGGACAGGAAGTTAGCTGAAATACGAAACTGCTGTCAGTGTCAAAAACAAGATACTAGTGTTGATGAATGGCCTACAAAATAGATCATATGGTGTGTGAGTGTGTGTGTGTGTGTGGTACCACAAAATAATTGTCTCTCTGTCTCAACCTGAATGTATTTTATTTTCTCTTATATTGTATCCTCACTGTAGGAACATCCCTTAAAAGCCTCTAGGGAACCAAAATGGACATACAGACATTAGAGTACATTACACTGATGGAGACAAAGCATGCCCGTCTTAAAGGAGAGGTTTTGAAAATGGCGAGAACAATACTGGAGCAGTGTGTTATACGACTGTGCACATGAACAAATGCCCAAACTCTCACAATTGGCTCAGATTTCTCATTCTGAAAATGAAATCCATGTGTGAGATGAACTCATTCTCACAGAGTCACTATTGTTTTCTCCTCTCCTCTGGTCACAAGCCATTGGGCTACTTACTGCTGTGGTCTGTGACAGCAATTCATAGATTGTTGCATTACGGTCCCTGGACCATTGTGTGTGTATTTGTACCATATGAATTGAGCAATAGGCAGGAGGTACTGCTGCCGTCTGGAGAGTCACTGCTCCAGCTGTTGTTGTAGAACCAGAAACCATCAGTCCATAACCACTGGTCCTGTAGGAAAAGCACAGGATCATTATCACGGCTGTGCTGTGCAGTAGAGAGTAACTTAAAATAGCTTCCAAAGAAAAATATCTCATGCACAAAGGGGAAACATTGTTATCAACATAATCTTTAGATATGTATATATGTAGTTGCTAGCCTAACATTCCATTAGCAGTCATATAAAGTCAGGGTGGAAGTGCCTGAACCATGTTCTTTCCTGAATGGTCATTCAAGAAATACCCAGTTTGAATTTACCTTGGGAACCCAGCAAGCAGGTCCATGGGGGCCCCATGAGGGTTATATTTGGGCTGGCGATAAGGGTCCCAAGTTGGTTTGTCTGTGGTTTCAATGGTGTCCTCAACCGTGTTTGCTCACTTATGGCACTTTTCCACCAGTTCTAGCACAGACTGTCTGACACAGTCACTGAACTGAAATACGAGTGAACAGGTTGTGACTCTGCTCACGTTTGCCGGGTTTTGGCAGTGCTGTTGCTAAATACACCAGACTCCTTAAATACTGACATTTTAGACATTTCCCTGGTAACTGTTGGAGATTAAGCCACATTTTTAGGATTGTTAAGTCTTTTTAACTGATCTACAGTTCGGCATTGTTCGGCTTGATTCTTGTGTCGGACGTCTCTTCCTGTGACGGCACTCTGACCAATCAGTGGCCGGCAGTCTGGTGACGTCACGCATAGTATCGTCTCAGCTCACTTGGAACCTCGCCAGAGCAGGTACTAAAAAAAGTACCTGTCCAAACTGTGAATGTGGGAGTGGCTCCAGCTCAAGCATGACCCTCAGGTGGAGGATAAAGTGGCAGCAAATGAATGAATGAATGAATGAATGTCAACGGTTATCATATATACAGATGAAATAGCACTATGTTAACAGCTTCAAGGCAATCAGTTCCTGCTGCCAGCTGCCTTCATACATTGTTAATGACATAATAAAACATTGACAGTAATCAAGTGTTGGCAGTGGCACTGAAGAGGATCAAATCTCATTCTCCTCTGTGCCCAATTAATGCTGGACCAGTTCTGGCTGAACTCTAAAAGCTTGTTTCAGAACAATAGAGGAAGCCAAGCATATGTTTTCTGTTCTTTATTCTTTCCTTGTATACAAACACTTTGAAACTTGCTGGATGTTTTACTGGAAATGTTATTAAATTCCTCTGATGAGGAGGGCAAACGTGCTTGTTGCCTCAAACGGGTCAGAAACTCACTGTTTACAATATTTGCCTTGAATCATGTAGATATCTTGTTTCCAGGCTAAACCATATGCAACAGGTTTATTTTGGCCCAATGAAATACTGCAGTATTCTGTTAAACGGAGGTTTGTGACACTCTCTAATGTCATTAAATGTAATGTAATGCTTCTTGATAAACTTTAAGAGGAATTAGTTTTAATCAGTTAAATGGTTTTGAGCATGACGGAGTATTGGGGCCAAGTTGAAAGAAAAATAAACTATTTAAGCACAAAGAATAAAGTCGTTATTTATGAGAAAAAGTAATATTATGAGAATATAGTCGATACATTGTAACCATAACCCTAACCCGCAGAACTGGGTGTCAAACCCACAACCTTCACATCAAATTTGATGTGAGAGAGTGAGCAGGTTACAGACTTCAGTTTGCAGTCTGTTAAAGGCTAACAGTGAGGCAAACTAAGTTTCGCAGAGTAAATAGGGTTTCGATTTTATTAGGTGAGCCTTTCTGTTAAGTGGCTAAAATCAGCAATAGACCTTTTTGGCTCAGGGTTGTTCTTGACTGTGTCAAATCTGATTACTACCATACTTCAGAAAAATTGCACTGTCCCTTGAATGCATTTCTTTTGCTCTCGTTTCAAAATGAATTGTGATATTAAACCTGAGAATTGTTGTCCAGTCAGTCGCCGACAGCTGACCACAGAAGACGACTATGACCTGGATGACTGAGAACCTTCACAGACTTGATTTGTCATTTTCACTACTGAAATGTGCTTTAAATTTATGTTTCATTACAAAAATACTGCTTGTAGCCACAAAGTTCCAAGGCATGTTTCGGCATTTATTCGTATGAGCGTTCCCTGAACTTCAATCACATGAACTACAGAAGCCAAAGCCAGTTAAACAGCTTCTTATTCTCCAGAAAACCATGATGGACAGGAAACATATGCTCAGAGGTAGAGCGAGTCACCTTTCTACTTGACAGTTGTGGACTTGATTCCCGGCTCTGCTAGATGCCAATGTGTCCTTGGGCAAGACATTTAACCCCACTTTGCTCAACTGTATCAAATTACAAGTTTATACAGTCAATGATGACATGTTTATAGCAATACACTGCAATTTATATAAGCAGCAGCAGAGTGTTGATAAAAATTATACTGATATCGACTTTTAATTATAGCATAATAATAATGGTGATGATATGTATGATAGCAATAGCCTCGAAAACTGGATCTGAATCCTGCAACCTGCAAGATGAGGATACAGAGAGAGAGAAAGAAGGAAGGAAAGACACACTAGGGAGAGAAAGAGACAAGGTTAATGACATATAAAAAGTCATATTCATATCCTGAGTGTACACTTGCAACAGTTTATGCTCCATATTACTTTATTAACTAATAAACCTAACCTAAATTAACCCTACAGATCACATGGTTTGATTAGTGTTTTTACTCAGCATTTCTCTAAAATGTGGTCATTCCTCCAATTAGATGAAAATGTAGCTTTTGCAATGTCAACATCAGCGATGATCACTCCGATAATTATTTTAGAGGCACGGGCTCTGTTTGTAATAGTAATGTTTTTCATTATGTTTAAAAAATCACCCGTCTTGTTCTCCACCTTTAGTTCCCTCTTCTTTTTTTTGATTTACTGCCTTTCTTCTTTTCAACATCTGGCTTTATGTTGCTTCCTCCATGTTCCTATGTGGCTCACATGCCAGATCGTAACACGGCTATTCTTACCCTATGAACTCTGGGTAATTCCCTGAGGTACAGTCTGCAGAAATGCAGACCTCTTAAAAAAAAAGTTAAAAAAAAAAATCTCTGGCATTACCCACTGACTGTGAACACACCTCAAAGTATGTGACTGGGACAAGATTCATCCAAATGTTTTCTTTATTGCAAATAATACAAGACATAGAGCCACGCCCACTGGGTTTGGTTCCATATATGTCGATGAGTCACTCAAAGAAAAACAAAAAAAACACCAATGAAATTAATTTTGAACCACATAACTTTTCTTTTTTTTGTTTTAGGCATGTGAGGCAATCACAATTGAACACTTAAAATAAGATTTCATGTTTAACATGATTTGGCTTTTCAGGCGTTTTAGGTGTAAAAATAGGCTTGTTCTGTTTGTCTGAAAATACTCTTTTTATACATGATTTATGCTCTGAAAGCATCATTATAACTGCTTACTTGATTTGTACATCGTTGTTTTTATGGATGTTGTATGTTCCTGAACCCTCCTTTTTCATATTATTGAATAATAAATATAGTGTTACATGCTCTCAGTAGTGGGATTGGTCCATTTTCTTACAATTTGAGGACAGAGGGTGTGAAACACTTTGGCTGAGACATGAACTGAGAGACGCTCAGTTCTCTCATAGAGAACTTTAACTAGACCCGACTGTCGTGCATATTTAACTTAATGTACGATGCAGCAGTAGATCATTATAATAATAATACAATCACACAATCCACACACACACACACACACACATACTGTCCAGGCAGCTTGATTCTGATAAACTGATTAAAATCTGACAAAATAATTAAACCAAAAACAAAGCAAAAAGAAAAATCAGCAGCTTCCCTTTTTTGCTGTAATCACATGTGCAAGTTAATACAAGATTAAGCCAGTCACCTCACCTTAAAGTGACAGTTTTTTGAAGTGTTGTTTGTGTATGAGGCACTGACACATCATAGGCGCTGCACTGCGTGCACCTCCGGCACCGAGAACCAGCCTGAGACACAGAGGTTTGCTCTCTGTGAAAACACGGTGTCAGCAGGGACGGAAATCCATACGTCTACAATATCATAAGATTGTAGATGCAATTTTATCTCACCATTAGAACCTAAACCCATCGAGAAGTGTTCTTGTTTGCAGGGACACAAGAACTGCTGGTCTACTGCTGCCGCTTTTGGTAAGTTTATGTCACTTAAATAAAAGCCAATCAAAAGACTTCAAACGGCTAAGTCACAAAATAATACATTCGAGCTTAATGGTGGAGGCAGCAGTGGATCAACAACTCCTGTGTGCTCCGATTTCAAATAACAGATTTACTCAATGGACTGAAGTGATGAAGTGGTAAACATATATTCTTAAGATGATTTATTCAGGCATGTGTTTTACTAAGAGACTCTGTTTTTCATTTTGTTCCTGCGAGCAGACAGATTTTCAGTGACAGAAAACCTGCCAGGTTCTAGACAGTGTCAGTACCTCAAAACCACATTTGAAGAACCTGGACTTTCACTTCAAGTCTATTTGCAGAAAATATTTTAACACCCAACAAAGTTTACCTATGTATATATATGTCCCAGTGTGACAGAAGTTTAGGAGCAGATATAATGAAGTCGTAAAAATGCCAGTGACCATGTGAGAACAGTGATTAAACTCAGGTTGTCGACCCTGGTTTGAAAGACTAAAAACTCCTTGTTGATCGAGTGAAATCAGTGTGAAGTGATCGGAGTGAGACTTTAAGACGAGCTGCATCAGTGATGAATGTGATGGCAGGGATAAAAAAGCAAACTGAAGCCTTCTGGTTTTTCAAAGAACTCTAAAGTTAAACCACTTCCAAAAAAGCACGATACCAGAAAAACAAGATAAACAAGCACTTTCAGCTCGATGCTCGAGAAATACGAATCTGACCAAAGTCCTGCTGCAAAGACTGCACACCCTAAACATTTCCCTCCTCATCTGCGATGTCCCTTCTGCTTTTTGTTCCTTGCCGGGGTCCTGATCGGCTGACTCGCGGTGCCATTTTCCAGTGGCACCGAAACTGGAGCAACCATCGGAGAGGTGGGAGAGAAGAGATCCGGCTCTCTGTCCAGGCTGGACTTGAAGGGTCCGGCATGAGAAAACTTCAGTGGACTGAAAGAATCAGAAGAGTTACATTAAATCTGTCTTTGCAGTGGAAATGTGAAAACTGAACATAATCACAGTACTTTAGTGTACTTTCTAACTCAATGGCTGTGGTCCATCACCTTATTTACACTTGTTTATAAACTTAGCACAAAAAGTAAGGACATTTGTGTTTGGTTCATTTCTTTGTTATAACAATGCTTGTTGGCTATAAATCTTAAACCGTTGAAAAGCCTGTTTATTTCTCTTTTAAATGTTGCCACATTTGTAAGGAAAATGCATTTGTGGGTTGAGCAGCAGAGTTGAGTATGTGGGTTGTGCCCATAAAAAACTTCTCTGTCAATGACAATAAACAGGGCCTCAGTTGCATGTGGTAGAACCATACACAGCCTGGCTCGTCTTCCTCATTTTACCTGAAAAGTGCTATATAAATACAGACCATTTACCAGGTATAAGCTGCACATGTTCCTATGAATTTCGTTGTGTTACCTGATGGGTGTGCGGGGGCTGCTGTTGTGTCGGCGTACAGTTCGTGTGCGGGGTTCAAACGAGAAGCCTTCTTTTAGACTCTCAAGCACCGACGGAGCCACGTAGGTGAAACCCTACATGGTCACAAACAGAACATTTATCCTTGGCAGACATTTTTTTTTTTTTATCACATTTAAGAGGCAGTAACTCTTGACCTGACCTTTACTGTTATTAAACACAAACTTAAAACAGACTGATAAGGATGAGAGAGAGTTTCTCACAGCGAAGGCGAGTTCTGCACTGTGGCCAAGGGAAGTGTCGTCTGGACTGTCCACTGGTGTCTGTCTGGTGAACCTGGTGTCAAACTGGCTCACGTCCTCATCTGACTGCTACATGGACACACAGAGGAAACTCAGCATCAGACACAAGAGAGGATACAATGGTTATGAGAGGAGACAGGGCTTCAATTATAAAAACAGGGAGCCAGCATTTCAATTAATAAGAATTATTATTATAGAAAATTAAACTCATTTATCAAACATTTGTTCACATCAGTAAAAAGGTGTCAAAAGTTACATTTACTCCAACATGTATTTTTTGGTGCTCTTGTTTATATTTGCTTTTTACTTTAGTTATGTTTAGGGCTGCAACAATAATGTTAAATACACGTTTTTCTTTTACAAATAAAACTTGTTTCATCTTCTTAAAAGTGAATATTGTGGTTTGTGGACAGAACAAGAGATTTGAGAACGTCGTCATTTTGAGGTTTGAACAACAGATTTTATGACCAAAATAAACGTCAGATTAATGGATTAATAAAAAATAATCACTAGTAAGTTCATTCAAATGACCTTTCATATAATTATCATTTATCATTGTGGTTCCATTTTGAATAGCTTTATTCATATTGTTGTGTCATTTCATTTTAAAAGCATTCCACTGTCACAAATGTGAACTCTTGCCCATTATATATGTTTATGTTGGTTTTTCAAAATAAATAGAAATAAATAAAAAAATGGCTATGGTCAAATTTAAACACTTTGTATTTTTAATGATTTCCCAACATCTTGCAGCTGCAGTAAATTAATACTATATGAATATACATACAATCAAAAAGATTCACTCTTTCTATCACATTAGCAGTGGAATTTTGCTTTAAACAACCAAAATCCAGTTTTATAATAGCCACTGTGACACACAGGCAAGGTCCAGGCCCAATATCTACTAATATTTATTTATTCCTCCATCTAATGAGCAAATGATAGTCAGTGTTTCAAGCATTTTAAGAACTTTTAAGCACCCGTATGAACCCTGGTTAAAACTGGTTTGCTGATTCAAAATCTTGACTCAACATCTGTGATATGATTCCAACCATGGGTTTTGCATATCCCATAGTATCACTTAACGTAAGGGTGCACATGCCAGTACTTATGTCATCACAGCCCGTGCCACATATGCATGGGGTCCGGAAATTATGGCTGCACTAGGTCACGCAGCTCAGAGTTTTTGTTATGACGCGCCGGCTGCGATGGTGACGTGCGATGGTGTCTGAGGGGAGATTGACGGACCAGATTTGCTTTTACAAGCAGCTCTACAAGAGCGGAGGGGCCATCAAACACTGCTGAATTCATGAAGAGGAGCCTTCATGGAGGAATTATTAGAGTCACAAAGGGAAGAATATAAATGTAAGCTGTATAACACACTTCCAACATCTCTCAGACATTTTTACTACTTTAATGTAGCCTATTATACATTCGAAGTGTTCCAAAAAAGGTTTATCAATCTTTCTGAAATGAATCAAAAACTGAGAATATAAATAAGGAATATGGTCTAACAAAGAGGGATAGCGCAGTGGTTAAGACCGGTACCCTGTGTGCAAAAGACATCATGGTCGCAAGTTCAACTCCACCCCTGGTAGGTTGTACTCAATTCCCTTGTAAGTCACTTTGGATAAAAGCGTCTGCTAAATGACATGGAATGGAATGGAATGAAAACCACCTTATTTATCTAAATCAGATGTAATTACAGGGATGTCCTACTCACTGACGTCCTGCTTATTCACTAGTTTCACTAGACTACTTTCTTTTGCTTTTGAAGCACAGTGATGTGCGTTGACCATAAATAATCTGAGCCAGCTTGTGAGTTCCACTGCTTTTGCAGAGGTCGGCACCATGCGCGCGTATCAGGCTGCTGTGCTGCGTCTCGCTCGGCTGACTTTTTGTTTACTCAGACGGGGAGAGAGAGAATGTGTACATCTGCTAAAAAAAACACAATATATAAGATTAAGTCTAGACACTAAAACTGCAGTGAGAGGAGTCAGTCTAACATAATAACGCTGGAACAATGTCAGTATCATTATTAACAGATCTTCTTTGTCCATCACAGCACGTGTATAAAAGAAAATGCAGCGCGACAGAACCCATCCAGTGTGAACTAGGCCTAAGAAAGGCGTATTTGGCAAAAAGACAGTGAGGTTGAGGAACATCTAGTTTAGGAAGATATGAAGACAAGCAGAATGTCCTGACAACAACATAAACTTTAGCTATTTAACATAATAAAAATAAAATAACTTGTGACTCACCAGCTGTGGCTTGTATGGAGGCTCCACTCTCTTGTTCAGTAGGTCATCCCAGTTAATGTGCTTGAAGAATGGATGTTTCTGCACACAATCAATTCATCCATTAAACTTAAATACAAACATTTAATAAAGACTAATCAGAGCCTTAATGCATTTAAACCTTCTCTTATGGCACTGACATGTGTATTAAAGGGATAGTTCAGGTTTTATTATTATTATTATGACGTGAATAGTCTTGTATCTATCACTTGGATTCTGCTGCACATAGGAATTTATTTTATGCATACATCCTTTAACAGGGGTGTCAAAGTCACATGACCTGGGGGTCAAAGAGCATCTAGTCTAGTCAAAGCAAAGAAAAAAAAAAGAAAGCAAATGTTCAATGGGGGTGGGTGATAGGAGCTTAAAATTACAATATTCTAACATGATATTGCAATAACAATATTTCACAGTCTTAATAAAAGTATCTCACAACTTAAGAGGCATGAATTTGTTTGACAGTTAGCACAGTTACTAACCTGAATATCAGCACAGTCTGCTTTACTGGAGCCAAGTCTCTGTGCCGGATTCTTCTTCAACAGCTGAAACAATCAACAGAAAGAAGCATTTCATTATAATTTCATTATAATGGTTCAATTCAATTCAATTTTATTTGTATAGCGCCAAATCACAACATACATCACTAACTAAGAGATAACTAAGATGATGAGTAATGACTGTGTGCAACTACTAAGACTATTAAAACTAAATTAAAATGATTAAAATTTGAATTGGTAAATGATTTGTATTTCAAAATCTCTGATGACCACTCAAAGCTGCTTTACACTACAGTTTTGCCATTCACACCCATTCACTGAGTGCATAATTATTATTATTTCACTATCACACATCTTTCATACCCATTCACACGCTGCCGGGCACAGCCATCAGGAGCAACGTGGGGTCAAGTGTCTTGCCGTCTCACTCTCCCCCTGAGCCACTGTCGGCCCTAAAATCACCCCTAGAATAAATTTGTAATACACATACATAATATATAACATTGTGTATTTATAATATTGTTGCTAATGTGCATTCATACCAGAATAAAACGAAATAAAGGATGCTGTAAATGCTTCTCATTTTACAAAGCACTGAGTGGAGACAAGTGAATGAGCAAACTCATTTAACACAAAGTGGGACTAGTTTGTTCACTCCAAATGGTTCTTCTCAAAATCTGAGCTTTTGATGGCTGTTAAAGTATAACTACAAAACTAGTGAATTAGTTTTCTTTGCATTGTCTTTTTTTTTTAGTTAAAGTCAAGGAAATGACAGTACCACATGTGGGTTGCACCAAGTATGTTCAAACCTTGCACTAAAATGCATCCTGAATGCGTGGTCACATCAGGCTTCCCCCACCCTGTATTCAAATACACACTGAAGTCACGTCTGTTCATGAGAACAAAACAGATGTGTCAATGTGTTTGTGTGTGTCATTCAGTCTCTTGTGTCCTTTTTCCCCACTTATGCTGCTGTAACAAAAAAAAAAAAGGTGTCAGCTTCTAATGCAAGCTGGAATGTGGCTGGAGTGGAGTCACCTGGATATAATGCACTGACTATGTACAAGTACCTTATACAACTGCACCTAAATCATCACAAATGATTCCTTTCTCTGCTTACATAGTTAATTGTTGGACACAGTAACTATGTAGATTATTTTTTTATTTCCTTATTATCAGTTGTTTTAGAACAAAACTATTATTTTTTCTTCACAAGAAAGAAACAGATTGATAGTGTATGAAGAAAACAACTTAATTTCTTACCCATCTGATAACAGCAAATACAAAAAAAGTGCTTAACTTTAGTAACCAGTTAATTTAACCCACTGATTTGTTTTTCTACTATGGAAAGCACTTTGTAACATTGTTTTTGAAAAGTCCTATACAAATTAAAGTTATGATCATTATAATTATTATTGAACAACACCAATGGCAGCTAAATACATGATTCAGGTCATGAAAAACCATGAACAATACACTTTTGGATAAAAAAAAAACATTTTCACATTTATCAAGTTTCAAA
Source organism: Solea solea (assembly GCF_958295425.1). NCBI lineage: Eukaryota > Metazoa > Chordata > Actinopteri > Pleuronectiformes > Soleidae > Solea > Solea solea. The sequence continues at coordinate 10,836,561 of NC_081143.1, read as the reverse complement.
AATGTGTAATTTCTAATAATTCTAACAATTAATAAATAATAATGCTGCACCATTGTGATGAATAAAAGAATGGCCCCAGATTGGCCCGATTAATGAGTCTACCTCTATTTTTAACCAACATTTAAAACACAGACTATTTTATCTGAGGGCTGAAATATCACTGAGCATAAAAAGTGATACCTGAATGAGTGATTAAATTACGTTTTGATAATTTTTAATTAATGCATTTAAACACTTTCTGCTTGAGTGCGAAAACATGAAAGTAAAATATACATTTCATTGAAGACAAGGAGTGAGAGTGTGTGTGTGTGTGTGTGTGTGTGTGTGTGTGACCTTCTTGATGAGGTCCCTGGCATCAATGGTCAGATATGGGGGCAGATTGAGTTTACACTTCAAGATCTTGTCAATGGTCTTCTTCCTGTTTTCAGCAGAAAATGGAGGCTGGTGAAAAAAAAAGTAAACTGCTGGTTAACAACACAGTAGCTGAACACAGCATTGCTAATGTGCAGCATTTTGATGGTAATGCATTAGATAACATTAGCTGCGGACATAGAAAACAGTGATAGTATAGGTTGGCCTTGATATTCCATGATTTGCTTGGTTCTAACTATTCATTAGAAATATTTATACAAATCTTTCTACCTAATTTATGCTGCATCTATTATACACTTTATGAGGTTTCTTGAATGCATCTCTTTAAATCTCTAAAAGCTGCTCTTTTAAGCCCAAAACACTGTAGATCCTGCAGAAATAAGGAAATTTACCAGGGTCATCGAATGCATCTAATAAGCTGCTACCATTAGCGCATCTCACAGTGAACACTGCATTACCTTCTCTAGCTCTCATGTGCTGGAATTTAGAATACACAAATATTCAAACAACCAACATGCAACACAAAAGAAAGCACTGACAATGTTACCATGGTGACATTTTTATTACTGCCAATCTGAGCTGGAGTTGATAAAAAAAAACTGTGTCTACTGCAGAGTAATTTGAACTGGAATTAAATATCCTCGTATTTATTCTCACTGCAGGCAAAATCCAGATGTTAGAGGGTGTTAGTGGGGTTTTATTGACCAGTGGAAAATATACTTTAGGGTGTCTGAAGACCTCAAGCTGCAGCAGACACCTCTTGAAAATAAAAGAAGCAAACTGTGGTTATGTGGGCCCCCAGTGAGACTGCTTGCTTTTTGGACAGCTCACTTCAGAGGCGATATGAGTACAGCAGAGAGATCTGGGGTAAGTTCCATTCCACCCAAGGGTAAACTCTCAAAATACTAGCATTTGCTCAGTTTTCCCCATCAGCTCTGACCACCATTTCTCACAGTTGTCACTTACCGATCCAGTCATCATATCATACATCAGAGCACCCAGGCTCCACCAGTCTACTGCTCTGTTGTGACCCGACCTGGTCAGGATCTCTGGAGCCCTGAAAGAGAAGAGGACACACCAAGAAATGAGACATAACACAAAACACACAAGGAACTAATCAGAGTAGCAATTAGTGATTTTATATTTTTTAGCTTTCTAATTTTAATCACAACTTATACCAGTGACCATCACCTCAGACCTTGCTGTTTCATGCCTATCCCAAAAACCTGCCTGAGACACATTGAGCCTTGCGCTCGATCAAAACACAGCTGCAGCAGGTTGTAGCCACTTAAAAAAAGGCTTGCCAAATGAAGGCAGCAGTGGATCAACAAACATATATTAAGATACCATAGATTTAAGCAGGCATAGATTTTCTTTGGTGAGCCTTTATGTGTAAAATGTGTTTTTGTGTCTCCACTCACAGCCAACGTGGTTCTCGGAGCTGGGTGACTCCATGTCAGTACCTTATACAGCCACCTTTGTGACCACTTACATGTGGTACCAAAGGTGCTATATGTGTAGCACTGTGTATATATGAGAAAGAGAGCAGTATTACATACATGTACTCGATGGTGCCACAAAAGGTGTGTGTGACACTTCCGTCGTGAATTGATTCCTTACAGAGGCCAAAATCAGTCAGCTTGATGTGTCCTTGAAATAATAAAAGACAAATTGAAATACCATGCAGGGTTAATATTTGAAGCTCAAGCTGAAAAAATTAAACTGTTACCAAATCAAAAACCATGGCTGTGTCAGAAATCGCCCCATACTGCCAATATATAGTGGACTATAATGTGTTTGCTGTTTGAACAACAGTGTTATTATATTAAAATTATTATACCCTTTTTAGTGCTCTCACAGTAATAATCTAGCAATATAAGCATTACATAAGATCACATATAAACTCATTTCAGCAGCTCCACTCAGACGGAGTGATGAGTGGGCAGTTATGTCAGTTATGTCTCCTATATAAAAACACATCATATGTTACCTTGGTGATTCAGCATGATGTTTTCAGGTTTAAGATCTCTGTAAATAATCCCGTTGGAGTGGAGGTGACCAAGGGCCAGTGTGATCTCTCCTAGATAGAAACTACATACACAGAAGGTATTTACTATGACTGCCACCTAAACACAACAAAGAAGAAAAAAAGTGCAGATACTGAGCTGAAAAAAGGGGCATCCTCACCAAGCAGTGTCCTCCATGAAAATGCCCTCCTTCTCTAGCTGCATGAAGAGCTCCCCCCCTGGTGATAAACAACAGTACAACAACATGGTAAATGCTATCAAAGTTTTCTCTCTCTTTTAATCTATTTTTTCCCCACCACCATGACTTGATTGTTTAGTTTTTTTTCTTTTTTTCTTTTTTAATCCTCCACATCTACAGTCCATTACCAATTAGACACTCGAGTATGAGGTAGAGTTTTCCCCCCGTCTGGAAGGCGTAGAGTAGATCAACGATGAACGGATGTCTCACCGTCTCCAGGATCTCCCGCTCTGCTCTTGTATGGGCCGTGTCTTTAGCGTTACACACTATTTTAGCCTGGAGACAAACATGATGGAAAGAGGGAAAGCAGGGGAGGACAGGAGGAGGTGGGAGAAATGGCAGATGATTCACATTTTGACATTTGAGGAAGAGGACTGGAAAAACAGCTAAATGTAATCCTTATCGTATTTTGGAAAAAAGCGTGAAAAGATGAGCTGCATTGTTCTACCTTTTTCAGGACTTTCATGGCAAATATTTTCCCCATCTGTGCACCTTGGACCTTCCTCACCTGGAAAACCTTGAAGAAGACATTTTCTTTTAGAATATAATGACAGAGGTGTGATTTATAAAAGTTAACTAAGAATGTGCAGAGCGCTAAATCTGTTTTTCCTTGTGTCCCTACTTGTTTCAGGCTGGTAATAATTATAATACACATCCTCAAAGACTCTAAATCGATTAAAATCTAAAATCTTCCAAAATCTATTTTTGCCTCAGTTTTGATTGGCATAGCCCGTTTCAATTAAAAGGACCTGTGCCAGTACAGCGTAGCAGAAAACCAAGATTTTCAGGTTATAACCAGGATACTTGTGCAAATTTAGCTTACATAAAAGTTTAACGTTTTCTTGGATTTGCTAACGATAATTTTTTCTAAATATACGTGCTCTTTTGATTCTAGATCTATTGATTTTCATGCATGTCTCCTTACATGCAACAAAACAAAAACCACTAGGGACCTGCAAGTTGTCCTTACGGTTCCAGCTAACAATTATTTTCTTTAATCTGTCCATTATTTTCTTGGACAGAAATTATTTTTTTGTTATATGGCACAAAATACAAAAGTAATGAAATGTTCACATTTAAGAAGCTGGAAAACCAAGAGCTTGTTTTAATTATTTAAAAAAAAAACACTCAAAATAGTTGGGGATTCATTGTTACAGTTCTTACTTGTCTTCTTTATGTTTGCTGTAATATCACAACACCAACCTGCTTGAAACATTATACAAAAGCAGCAATCTACTTTTTATAAAATCTAGTCTGCTGTACTCAAACAACAGTGTAGAATGTCATAATGGACCAATCAGAATCAATTATTCACCCAAGCTGATGATGGTGATGTGAACATTAGTGTTAGCAGCAGTAAACTGTAGGTGCACATCTCAGTGTAACGCACACACACAGAGGAATGCATGTACATACTTTGCCATATGCCCCTTTTCCCAGAACTGTAAGAAGCTCAAAGCAGTCAGGTCCAACTCTCTCACTATCTCTGTTGACGCACTCACTGGTAAGCTCCACCTCCTCTGTCTGAACACTGGGATGAAGAATGACGGTGACAGACACACAAAGATGTATTTAGCAATTATACTTAAGATGAGCATGTGTATGTACCACATAAAATGGCACTTCCAAAAAACCAAACTATCCCTTTAAGACTTCAGAATGATACTCACCTCTCTGGCTCTGGCACGGTGAAGTCACAGACATCATCCTGCAGATGAGGAGCAACACAGCAAGGAGGTTAAACAATAATTAAGGATGAGTGAAACCAGTATACTGTACTGTGACCAGTATACTGAACTGGTCACTGGATTAGATATCGGACAGATAAAAATGTAAAATACAATATCATCCCCAAATCATGTATATGGCATACTCCACTATGCACAGACTGTAAAAACATAAATAAAATCAGAAACAGCATTTTAGTTGAGTCACGCTGTTTATTTTCTTTTTATTTCTCACATAGGGACCCACTTTTTTTTTTTTTTTTTAAATAAAAGGTGGCAAAGTATTGTGACCCAAATCACAATATAAATCGTGACAAGAACACATTTGTCCATAATGCAATAACAAATTTGCAGCCATTTCCGTACCAAGCTTTAAATTATATATCATTTTGAATTGGTAAATTAATCATTGAATCAAATTTGAACTAAAAGATTGGGAAAATTCTGCAAATTTGTTTGGGGACCCCCAAAAAAATCTCCCACAACCCATCTGTGGGTCCCAACCCAGTCTTTTGGAACCACTGTCTGAGTGCAGCATGATCAATCACTGTGGTATACAGACCTCTGTATCACTGATGTCCTCAGTCTCCAAGTCTATATCGAACACTCCCGCCATCCTGAAACAGAGAACATACACTCAAACAGTCTGTTGGCCTCCCAATCTCCGGCTCCAACAATAAACCTTGGAGAAACTACACCACAACACTTTATTCAATCAGGAGCCAAAACTCTAAAAAGAGGAGTTTGTCTTTGCTCATAACATGTTTGTCGGTGAATAATGATGTGTTTTCATTTTCATTCAGAACTCAGAAGTTGTAACTGGGAGTGAAATCACCCCCCGAGTTCACTGTGTTACAAATGAGAAGTCAGAAACGCAAATGTGTCATGGGATCCCCATTGTTACCAAATCCAATCTATAAATCTATAAAACAAACAGCAACCACACAGCTGTACATCAGGTATAAAAAGGCAGCTTACATTAAATGTATGGTAGGTAATGTCATGGGAGTAAAGTACACAAATATGTACAATTAGAAAAGAATATATCAATGCAGCGACAGTCACACTGTGTCCTACAGCATGTCCTGCAACATGACAAATGCTGCAGGACAAAGTCTAGTATGAACCAGACTTTGTCCTGCAGCATTTGCCATGTGTGAAAAGGAGCCACATGTGCAAAACCTGACTAACAAAGTGATGAAGAATGTGCTATTCAATCCCTCCACCTCTCATGAATTTGCCTTTGGTGTTAATGAATGAATGTGTAGCACCACTACAGTTTGTTTGATGAAGCCCCCTTTCTGGCTGGGGCCCTAAACTCCTTTGAAACGCCTCTTGCAGCTCCTTGAGTGGGTGAGTTAAAAAACACAAATAACCCTAACACAACAACATGACGCTAACCTGGCAGACAGAATAAACCATGCGTGGCACAGCTGCATATTTTCAGCATAAAACAATTCATCAAACCCTTCCCTAAAAAAAATAGGTTAAATGCTAATAGCATTTAGCAAAGTGTTTCCTTATCAAACTTAGCTTATCTCTCACGTTAGCATGCTAATTAGACAGCTGGTCACCAAAACATCGTGGGAATGACCGTGACAGAAAAGGAGCTGACGCGACGGACTCCCACACGGTTTGAGCTCATCAGAGCTTACTTGATCCAGAAAACACTGGTTTAACACTGTTAAAAACACCATTAACTACCGGCACGATGACAGTGGAGGCTGTTGACAGCTACGGGGTATCGGTTAATGCTAGCTCGGGATCACCTGGATCTCTACTGTACCTTGTTTGAGTCCGTGGTCCGCTTGCTTCACAAAAGCCTAAGTATATTGTCGTCTTTTATTTGTTCATCGGTATCGGTGGCTGCCTTTGTTCTTACATTTAAACAGCTTGCATTTACACAGCATGAAGCGGTGTTCGGGTTCCTCAGGTCCCCTGTTTCATTTTCTTCTTCAGTTTCCAGCAGCAGACCGTGAACGCTCTGTGTGATGCTGCCTCACACTGGTGTGGCGATGGTACTACCAAGTTAAGTCCATACTTTTGCACTTTTACTTCTACTGTTGGCTATATCCACTTTATCCTTCTGTCGTCCTCTATAGGGGGCGGAAGTAACAAGAACTGAATAATAAAAACGCAGAATGGACAAAAGTATTTGGTCACACCAAAACAACAAGTGTTGAATTCACGTGCTTCAATCAGGCATTGGGCTCTCAGTCTCTTATCTCCAGTGAAGGACAATCTGAACAGACATTTTGGACAATGCTCTGCTTCCAACTTTGTGTCAACAGACGGTCTTTTTCTATTCCAAAAAGACTGTGTACTAGTGGACAAAGCAACGACAATAAAGATGGTTTGACTTTGAGTTTGGTACGGAGGAACTTGACTTGCAAAGAGCCCTGACCTTTAACCCCATCCAGCACGTTTGGGATAAACTAGAACAGAGATTGTGAGCCAGTCCTTCTCGTCCAACATCATACCTCATCAATGCTCTGCAGAATGAATGGACACAAATTCACATAGAAACACTTCAGCAAAGAAGAGTTGAAGCTGTTATAGCTGCAGAACTCCATTGTTTATTTGTTTTCATACAATCACTTTCCCATTACAACTCGAAACAATGAGTTTTTGGTAAATGAGTTAATGTAAGGTGTTGTAACATGTTCACATGTTATTTTATTATTCCACATCTCCTCTGAACTGGACTGAAGACCAGCTGCTCTTTGTTCTGGATGTGCTGCATCACTGATTCACTGCTGTGACTCTGACTCTTCTTCTCTGTCGTCTTTTCTGTCTGAGTTTCATTCTGAGGCCTACGCTGTGATGCCGCTTCATCAGATCTGTGACAAAACTCATCATAAGGACACACCAAACAAAAACACAAATGATGGTGTTGTTTGGTGGTGTTGTTTTTTTAACATCATCAACTTAATCCTAACGTCCTGAAACTGTGACGAGCTGTTTCAACATTTAACATCCACATGTTTGACAGATATCCATATTTTACTTATCCATAAATATAAAATGAATGAATAATTTCAGATATTGTTTCATTCATTCTTTCTGGGACAAAGGATGTCACTTTTTCCATTCATGTGTATGTGCTCTGTCATTACATGTCTTTAATTCAAGAGTATTCATCTACAATGTTAATACTATTCATAACTTGTATTAATAATTACATATCTGCAATTTAACCCTGACCAGTCAAAATGTGTTTCCTTTTATATTACTTTTATATGGCTGTCTGTCTGTTTCTCCCTGTCTGCATGAGTGGGTGTGTCCGATTGCCTTTCTCCCTGCAGACTGGCTGGAGAAACCCCTTACCTGATTGCTATCCAACTCACCTGCTTCAGATTACACTGATTGCCACCGCTCGCTTACTGCTGTTTTTGGACCGTTTGTCTCGCCTTTTGAATTTAAAGATTTTTTGATTTTACTGTCGACTAAGTCTTATTGCATAAAAGTTTTAGGATCATTCGAGGTGAGAAATTTGTCATTTATAATTCAAAAATGTGATTTGTGTATAAAGATATCACGCATTTATAGTTTGTGAACGACGTTGTCGTGGATGAACAGCTCCGCCTCTGTGTGCACAGTGATAATGTAAGTTTTATAATGTACCTCTTCACCATTTATTGGGCTTTGAATATCCTGTCAAATCTTCCTCTATATGTAATATCACATTTGTCCACCAGAGGGCAGTTTCAACATGTGAACCAATTCAGTACACATGATGGTTTGCGGAAAAAATCCAAGGAAAGAAAACGGTGTCTAATGTCCATAATAAATCATATTTTGTCTCTTAAACATTTGGAAAAAGCTAGTAAAACAGTGCAAAAAAGCTTGTGATACATATGTAAGTTTTATAAAGTTTCATAAAACAGCAAACGAAAAACAGGAGCTGTTATGAGAAGAAGGACTGGCTATTCTCGTTGCACTCAGACCAGTGCCATGTTTTGTTTTCCCTGCCTCCTCCTAATACAGACTTAAAACATTTCTCTGAATAATAATAATAATAATAAACACAAACAGATAATGATACATATGGAAAATGCTATGCGAACAAAGGAGTGATAGAGAAGGCAACATTCAAATGCCTGAAAATGCAGACAAAAACTTTTTCTTGTGTATTTTTAGTTTCATTTAAGTGAATCTTTTAAAATTACGGTATCAGGCATGAGAATGGTTTTTATTCGTGTGTTTTAGTGGTGATATGCGGTAACTGCATATCACCACATGACTATGTTACCACAGTCCATCTGAAAAACTGACTTGCCGATTGCGCCCCCTCAAAATAAAACTGGTTTTAGGGTAGTAATTTGATATTTTTTTTTAGTTAGTTATAATTGAACAAAATCTGTATTTTCCTTTTGTTTGTATGCTACCAAATTTACACCAAAACAATACAATTTACTGCTTTTTTATAAAGAGATAATATTAATAGTGTACGATTTTTTTAAAGTTAAAGGCAACCCAGTACTGGCTGTCTAGATGTACAGAGACACTAAAAAAGGCATTGGACAGGTCAACAGCAGTGAACCCTGTGAAAGAATGGTGTGTGTATTTGGTACCGTGGGGGCTCTGGCATGGACCGCCGCATTTTCTGCTTGTACGTCTTGCACGAACCTCCATTCGTGGGTTGATCGGGATCACGGCTTTTCTTCACAAAATGTCAATGCGCAAGAAAACAATTAAAGAGTGGGGAGTTATACCCTCAATGGCTGCTTGCTCATTTAAGTGGACGTTAGTATTTTTGAGGGCTGTAATTAGAGTTGAGGACAAACGTGAAATGAGGTGGTCAAAATGGCCGGTTAGCTCAGTTGGTTAGAGCGTGGTGCTAATAACGCCAAGGTCGCGGGTTCGATCCCCGTACGGGCCATACGTTTTTCCATCTTACAGAACCTTTTGGTCACGGTCAACAGGGTCGATTAATCATGAAATCGTATTGCGGTCGTCCTCGAATCATAAAATAATTACATATTATCAGGTTGTAATGTTTATAACATAATAGTGTCCTCAACATGAGCCAGCGGTTCCATGGTGTAATGGTTAGCACTCTGGACTCTGAATCCAGCGATCCGAGTTCAAATCTCGGTGGAACCTGAATTTTGAAATTGTGGTGAAATTTGCACATATTTAATCAAACTACCCATACCATCAATTTTCTATTTATTTTGTGACCGATCAAAGGCCGGACATTCACAACAACATTTTCTGGAAATAAAAAAAAAAAAAAGTATTTGTATTTTGCCTTTTAATCTGCTCCGTAGCATTGTTTTCACAAGATAAAACAAGGATTATCTATGCATAATTCCATTAAATTCCGTAATATTTTTGAAATCACACCTTTATAAAAGTTTAACCTTTTACAATGTTGAAAAAGAAACATCAGGAAATCATTTGTAAAGTTAAGGGTCTGATGTTGAGATTCCAGTGTTCATTTTCCTTTTCTAAATGACATGAGACATAATTTCAATCCATGAAGAGCTGCGGTCATGTCTGGCACTGCTGCAACATCCTCTGACTGCAGTGAACGCAAATGGCATTCAAGCGATCATTTTTTCCGTTTTTGCTTGGAAGGTGCTGCCCCCTTCTGGTGCAAACTGGATCCTGTGTTTCTGAGAGAAAGGAAAGATGATGTGAAACTTCATATTTGCCAAATGCAGTCTTATATTTATTCATAAGGTCCAATATGAATTAAATTTAAAAAGAACTTGAAAAACCTTCACTCACTTGAGAGCCTTGTCAGCAGTCTCTGGGTGAAGAATGACCACTTCCTCCTCTTCACTGTCTGATATTTCAACAACATCTACAAGACATGAATTATTATTTATGACCAATAAACACTCAAATGGCCACTTTATTAGGTACACCTCTTCAACTGCATGTTAATCTGCCTTGTCTTTATCTTCAAATAATGTCTTATAACCCATCAATCAATCGTCTCAAAAAATACATTATTTGAAAAAATCTCACTCTTTAATCCTACACTATACCATTTTAATGAATAAACAAGATTAAGATTGCACAAACTACCTCCTCTGCTGTCTTCCTCTTCCATCTTTGTTACTTTCTTGTCCTGTTCAGTGCTGTCGTCACTTTCCTCCTCTTCCTCTTGGTCTACCTCTTCCTCCTCCTCTTCTTCTTCCTCTAGGCCCCAGGTGGTCTGCTGCCCCTGCCCCACCTGCCCGACACCAGGGACAGGCACCAGTGGAGATGGTACTCTGGTATGAACAGTTAAAGAACAGCTCTGCAAAGCACTGGAGGGGGGGGGGGGAAATGGGGGTGATGACAATTGTTTTACGCCAATGTAGTTAATTTAGCGTTGACGTAGATATCTGGGCTCAGATTAGGACAGGGGCATCAAACTTAAATGATCTGGGGGCCAATGAACTACTCTGGTCAAGTGGAGTTTGGGAAAAATCTTTTCAGTCGTGGTGGGCAATTTGAGCTTAAAATCTTGATATCTTCTCATTCCATCATGATAATACTGCAGACCATTTCAAAATAGAAGTGTTCGTTTCCAAAGGTAAAGATAAATTGTTCATAAAAAAACATTTATGATGCAAGATGTATCTATAAATGACAAAAAACAGAAGAAAAATCAAGAACACATATATCATTTATCTCATATTAACCTACATTTAATAATGTGAAAAATAGAACCTATGTAGTATTATTATTATTATTGTTATAAAAATATAGTTAATTACTCATACTAATTGCTGACATGTCAGCACATACAACATACAGTATGTGCTGCGTTTACTTAGAGTAGAGTTTAAGACCTCTGGTTTAGGATACGTCTGAGGCGAGACCTCAGCTTTCTGGACGATGTCATTGGCTTGTTCGGTCACATCCATCACCTCCACTGGAGTCTTGCCCACTTTCAGAGCTGTGATTCGCTCCTGAGGAAGAGATTCTGCAAAGCCACACTTTTCGCCCGCCTTCCTAGAAAGAAAAATCAACACAGCCAGAGAAGTTATCTTCAACACCTGGTTTTCCAGAGTAGAATATTTTCTTTTGGTAACGTGATGCTACTGCTCACCTGGCTTTCTTGTCATTTTCCAGGGCTTTGACAACTAGTTCTGTGATTTCAGACACTTTGACGCTGGCAATTTTACTGCATCTCATAACCTTTCAACACCAAAGACAAATGATTCAATTTAACAGTTATGACGATATTGAACAGGTAGCAGTATTCTCTGAAAGACAGTACAGTACAACACTAATACTCAGGGGTCCATTCACCTGTTCCTTCAGCAGCATGATGCCACCGCTCGACTGGATGGAGCAGATTTCTCTGTGTTTGTTCATGGCGATCATCAGCAGACCGTCCATCACCCGCTCCTCCCGCTCACAGGGGTCCACCAGCAGATACGTCCTGCAAAATGTAAAGAGCTCAATATGTAAGATCTTAAAATATGACTTTAATGTGTTATCCAAGATTAAAGAAACATGTAAAATACTGGCTTCACTGGGAATGACAAAAATCATCCTGATCTGTTAAGATGTTGCGAAGGTATACACTCAAATCTGATGAGTTTTGACAGAGATATCATGGGTAGATTGGGTAAACTCTGCCCAAACTCTAATGGGAACATACTTGGGTGACCACTTATCCATCAAACACTGGAGACAAGAAGTCACTAACAGAAGAACAAACCTAGAAAAAATATCCACACTGATGAAAATGTAACCTCTTGGCAAAGGTAACTAAAACAATAACTCCCAGAGATTAGAGGTCAGGACCAACAGATGGGTAACCAGATCATTTTTGAGGGGGGTTGCCAAACAAATTTGCAGATTTTTTTAAGCCAATATTTTGCATGCATTTTACATGCATATGTTTAAAGAAAACCACATGTAAAATTAAGTTATGATTTATTTATTTCAAACGCTTCTTAGAAATGTCAGGTTTACCCATACAGAAAAATATAAAGTTACATTATACACATTTGCTGTCATCACTAACTTTGAATTTATATTATTAGACTATAGACGTTATTCCAGATGGTTTTCAACAGCATGGCTTTAAAATGATGTGAAGAAAAGAGGTGTTGATGTGACGTCTTACCCTTGCTGGAAGAAAGAGAAGCTGACACTGATGGGCATGTGGTAGATACTCAGGGGAATAGGGTCTCTCTCCTCTGGACTGTACTGTTAGAGCAGAGAGAAACACAGATTAGATATAAAATTACAATAAAGTCAGGCTTTCTTATCATATATACAGTATAATCCAAATACAGTGTATTTGAGTTTGTAATTATTCTGCGGTAGAGGCATTTGACATTTGTTCCAACAGGAAGTGACCACTGACACCGAGACGCCGCCACCTGCTGCTGTTGACTCACCACTGTGACTTCATCTCCCTGGATGCTGACATCGGGGCGTCTGAAATGGCACAGAGCTGTAATAGCGGCAATGCTGGCAGCATCCATCAGGTTCCCATCGTGATTCAACATGTGTACGTCCACTCTGATCTGCCACACCTGCTCTCACACACACACACACACACAGTATCACCACAGTGGATTAGAAATGGGTATTCATTAGGATTTTATCAATACTAATACCAATTGGAGTGGCCAAGTCCCATTTTCAGCCGCTCCTGATTGCCAATTGGTAGAATGTTCAGACATATAACTCAGAGAAACTGACACTGAAACGTTCTTATACTTTAACTCAAAATGCATTTATTTGGGTTACTTTAAGTAGGTTTTCCATACAAAGTCTTTAAACCATAAAATTCCAACACATGTCTTCCGAGGACAGTCAAAAACTGTTTGCTTCCACAAAATTAGCAACACCCGTGATCAATGACATGAACTTAAATGTCTTCTGACCAGCCTCAACCTTTACTATAACAGCTTTTTTTTAATCATTAGGAATCAGTTGGAAAATTTGAATAAATGTATCAAAAGCGGGGACCATTTGTCCAGCTGCTTGTGAATACTACAATACTGACCAATGAAAAATTAATTTAGAAGCAATTCTTAAATATTTCTTTCCTTTTCTGTGTATGTTCTTGTATTTGTTGCCTCTTTATGGCTTTTTCAAGCATAAACATTGACCTTGTCAGGACCAGTAGTCCTCATGGAAACCAAAACCTGGTCTTAACAAGGCAGAACCTCATTTCTGAGGAAGTAGTTAAGTTTAGGTGCTAAGATTTAAATTGTGTTCAGGATAAGGTTAGGCATAAACTGGTTATGGTTACGGTTAGGGAAAACCCTTTGGTTAAGTTGTCCAAATGAATGGAAGTCAATGAGTCCTTAAACAGCTACAAGGACAGCTGCATGAACCTCTTACCTTCTCTCCAGATACCACACAAAGGGACTCTGTATCAATGCACTTGGAGTTCCTCAAGCATCTCTCCAGCTGTCTGTTGAGCTTCACTGATAACTCAGACTGTCTGCAGAGAAACACAAACCCAACAGGCAATTTATAGACCAACACAGTTATTAGACAGTGTGCCTCTCAACTCAATCTGAAATATAATACAAAGCAGACATAATCTCTTTAGTTTTCTTCCTCACCTGCCCTGTTCAAACGTTGGTGCGGCCATTGGCGACAGCTCAATGTTGAAGAACATGATTCCCTCATTTGGTCGACTTTCTTTTGGAGCCACCAGTTCCCCGGACACCTGAGCCATGACCCTGTACAGAGTAGCACAATGATACTCCAGCAAGGCATATATATATATGTGTGTGTATATATATATATATATATATATATATATACACACACATATATATATATATGCCTATATGTGTGTGCACACACACACATATATGTATATATGTGTGTGTGTGTATGTATGTATGTATGTGAGGCCCTCTGATTCACTGCTCTGCTCAGTGTTTTGGTGACAGAAGTTACACATAGCTTTAAGACCCAATTCATATATAAAAAGGTAACAGATCTCATTAAAGGCTTTCAAAAACATACATGAGTTTCACCAGGCAGACACTGCACACACACAGACTTAAAAACATGTGGTTACCTGGTTAACCCCAGATCCACAAAGCAGCATCCATAGTCTGTGCCAAACTTGATCTTTATTTTCCTGTAGTCGTAGGTCTGTCGTCCATCCAGACGCTGCAGGGACAAAACAGGACAGGTTGAGTGCATGTTCAGCCCTTGCTTTCGGGAGGCCGGCACATTGCTCCGCCATGTGTCTACAGTGACCAGAATGGACAAAGCAACTCTCTTTTTTGAAGAGGAATATCATTCGTTCTGATATTGGAAGAGCACTAAAGTTACCTGATGCACTAAGGAAAGAGAGGGGTGAGTGGAGAAGTCCTTATGTTATAGCCTGCAGTTTCACCATAGAATGTCACTAATTCTTACACACTGGACCTTTAAGTGATTTACAGGGGATATACAGTGCTTTTATAAACACATGAAAACATAATTATTTTAGAAATCTTTCAAAACCTTGTTTAAAACGTAAGATGTTATTGTTATTTATTTGGCAAATAAGAAACTGAATTCACATTTTTTTTCTCTGAGAAGTCAGAAATTAATTAGACATAGCATTCAACCACCATTCAACTAAAATGTTGCTCATGTTTTCCTGAGATTGAGCTCCCTAACACTCCTGGTTCACAAGCAATGTGACACTACAACACTACAGCTAATAGAAACTCAACTCAAACTAAGCATTTTCAAAAAAAAAACCGAATGAAAAGCCAGCTAACCAGCTCTTAAAGCTAATTAAAACTTATTTTAAAAACAAAAAGGCAAAACCAAATAAAATCAAAAACCATTATTATATCCTTTTAATTCAGACAACATTTAATCTGCCTGTATTAACAAACTCTTCAGATTAAAGCATCAGTAACGTCTGGAAAACCTGCTCACCTTCTTCTCCTCGATGGCTTTTAGCAGAAAGTCCCGCTCACAGTTGGACAGAGGAGTCTCCTTCATCCTCTCGATGGTTTTACTTCATGTAAATAACAAATGAAATATCTTTACAGCAGAGACTCACATGGAGCCGCAGGTACCACTGTTTTCGTAAACCTGACCCGGAAGTGCATAACGTTCTTTTTTCTCTTATTTTTGATTGGCGGTTGGCAACCAGTTAATAAGGGAATGACTG